>NC_057813.1:621766926-621768688 GCF_018294505.1 Triticum aestivum
GCTTAGCTGCAGTCCGAGCACTCGCCTAAGTTGTGAAAATCCTACCGAGTGAAGAGCAACCCTCCCACTCGGGGGCTTAGCTGCAGCCTCGTGCTCGCCTAAGTTATCAAAATCCTACCGAGTGGTAAGCCAGCCTTCCACTCGGGGGCTTAGCTGCAGCCTCGTGCTCGCCTAAGTTATCAAAATCCTACCGAGTGGTAAGCCAGCCTTCCACTCGGAGGCTTAGCCGCAGCCTCGTGCTCGCCTAAGTTATAAAAATCCTACCGAGTGAAGAGCAACCCTCTCACTCGGGGGCTTAGCTGCAGCCCAGTGCTCGCCTAAGTGGACCAAAGAATAAGTCGATTGCAGTACAAGCACCTTGCTTTGAACCTGCAAAAGACATTCCGAGCCGAAGGCAATCATATTCAAGCGCTAAATTCAAGTTTGAATCGATATCTAAAGGAACTGAAAGTGCTCAGGCGTCAAGCCCGTTAAGGTTTGTCGGTTACAATTCCACTCGGCATACCGAGGCAAATTCAAAGCGTCGAGCCAGAAGAAGTTTTTTACCCCTCCTGTGGAGGGCTGGAAGGTGCAACAAATTCATCAAGGTCAATTCCGTCGGCGATCCGAGTGGCAGCTGCAAGGAAAGTCTCCATAAAGGACCTGAAGTCGTGCTTCTTGGTATTGGCCACCCGAAGGGCCGCCAGCTTCTCCTCTCGTGCATCTTTGCAGTGGACTCGGGCCAGACACAGAGTGACATCTGCACCACACCGAGCCGAGGACTTCTTCCACTCCTGCACTCGACCAGGTATCGTGTTCAAGCGGGCCATCAGCGACTCAAGGTCATTCTGAAGTGTCTCCTCAGGCCAGAGCGTTGAGTCGATGCGAGATGTGGCGGCCTTCAGCCTTGCGAGATAGTCCACGACAGCTGCAACACGAGACTCCAGTCGGAAAACATCCATGGCAACTTCGTCGTTCACCGGAGAATTGACGGGGTCAAGGTTTGGCTCCAGTCGGCTGGTTTCTTCTTCAAAGTTTTGACAAAATTCTGCAAGGGTGGTCACTAAGTCAAGAGGATGGTCGAATGGAAAAATCACAATTGGAAATGTCTGCCAAGCATAGAGGTCTACCTTCAAGCATAAGAAACAGCTTCTTGGCAAGTCCACTCAGGAAGGCCTCCAGATCAGTTTTCTTCCCAGTCAATTTGCTGACTTGGTCGGTCAGTGCAGCTTTATCAGTTTTCAGTCGACTGACCTCCTTGTTGGCAATCCCAAGAGCAGTTTTCAGATTGGTATTGTCTTGTTCGAGCTTGGTGACTGAAGCTAACTTCTCGTCAGCAAGCTTGATCTTCTCAGCTAGCTCAAGGTCTTTCTTCTGCTGGGCCTCCCTTACCTTACCTGCAAGTTACAGCAAGATCAGATGCTGAAATAAGCAAGGGGAAAAGCAGTCGTCAGGGTCTCACCAAACATACCTTCGGTCTCCTCCTTTGCATTTGTCAGCTTCTCCTGAACCAGCTTCAAGCTCAGCTCGACTTGAGTATGCTTGTGTTCCAGCTCTGAGTAGCGAGCCACAAGATCACAAGAGTTCTGCGAAGAACCAATCGACTAAATGTCAAATACAATTCACTTCCGAGTGAAAAAGGGAAAAACACACGTTTCTAAGACTACAGCCGAATACAAGCATTCGACCGTAGTCTCGGGGACTACACCCAGTGGGTGCACTCAGCGTGCCCCCACTAATCCTGTTGAAGACAAAGTCGACCAGTCGACCTCAAAAAAAAAAA
>NC_057813.1:622519349-622527070 GCF_018294505.1 Triticum aestivum
CTCGCCTCGCCGGTGAGCGTGCACACACACACACATACATTTTTTGTTTTTTTATACAAATAGTTAGAAATTTTTCTGTTTTTTAGAAATTGTTAGAAATTTTTCTGTTTTTCAGAAATAGTTAGAAATGTTAGAATTGTTAGAATAGTTAGAAATGTTAGAATTGTTAGAATAGTTAGAAATGTTAGAATTGTTAGAAATTTTTCTGTTTTTTAGTTATAGAAATAGTTATAAAAAAGTTAGAATTTTTAGAATTTTTTCTGTTTTTTAGTTATAGAAATAGTTATAAAAATGTTAGTTATATATATAGAAATGTTATAATTTTTTTCTGTTTTTTAGTTATAGAAATATTAGAAATGTTATAGAAATGTTAGTTATATATAGCATTGTTAGAAATGTTATAGAAATGTTAGTTATATAGAAATGTTAGAAATTTTAGTTATCAAAATCCAATCATTAAAAAAATGTTACTTTTTGCGGGCATATAGCTAGTATTTGTTCTCGACGATGCCCGGCCCGCATCCTCCCTGTCGACCCGTCCGCGACGACGTCCAGCCGACCCATGTCTGGGACTGGGCTCCGCCGGGCTGGCACTGGGAGGTGCTGCCTGGAGGGGCGCGCCGCTTGATGAGGAACCCGGCCCCAAGTCCCGTCGTCGACCCTGATCTCGTTTGGTGGCGTTCGCGTGGGCCAGTTTCGGTGCGGAGGGACCCGGCCCCGCCGGAGGTGGTACGTCGCCGTGTCAGGGAGGAGGACGAGCACGTCCATCGCTACATGGTTGCGTTAGAGGGCGGCAGGTTCTCCAATACCTGGCAGTATCTTCGGGGATCTCACTTCAGCTATGATCCTGTGAGGGTTCCTTCTCTTTGGGTGTCCACCGCCCGCGCCGCATGAACCGCGAGTGTCCTAGATTCTTCTGTAGTATTTGATCTTTAATTAGCTACCTAGCCAGTGATGTACTATTCAATATTATATATTATTCGAGACGATGTATTCAAGATTATATCTATTATGCTAGATGATGTATTCGAGATTATATCTATTATTCGAGACGATGTAATTTGAATACTAAATTGTTTTATATTTCTTTTGGATTAGTTAAATAAAAGCTATGGCAGACAATACCGACAGAGAGGGAGAACAGACCATGTTCGATATGATACGCGGGCCAGATGATGATCAGAATAAAGAAGATTATGACGGCTCCGAATTTCTAAACAACACCGGAGAGGGTGATATGATATTCGATCGCGACGACCGAATTGATGAAGTCATGAACTACGGTTATGACGATGACGAAGAACATGTTGATCCTGAAACAACAAAGACCGGCGAGGTATATATATTTATATAAGCAGGTATCTGGTGATCATCACATGTTTTAAATGACTTGCAGATATATTAACGAATCGATCTTTGTTCTTTCAGCCATCCGGATCGAGCAAATCTTCAGGCAAAAGGACGAAATGAGGCCCGAACAAAAAGTTGAAGGAGGGCATAAAGTACAATATCGAGGCAGTCAAACCTAATGGAGAACCATTAGCGCCTAAGAAGATTGCGGACAAGTTCGTTCGTCAGTGCGGAGTTCTTGTGAAGGACCAACTCCCGATCTCCCTTCAAGAATGGAGAGAGCCAGCAAAAGAAAAAAGACAAAAAGACAAAGAGGACGCTGCTCCACGTCCAGATGTTACTTTTGTCGACAAGAATCAAAAAGATCTGCTTTGGGATACTCTCATGGAACATTTCACCCTACCAGATCATTTCACAGAAGCAGATGTGCAGAAAGTCAAGGACGCTGCTCTTAGGAAGATGGCGGTTGCATTCAAGAACCACAAGAATCGTGAATGGGACAAGTACGTCAAGGGAGGAAGGAAGACTCCAGTATTCGAGGGAACACTAGAGAACTAACGTGCTCATTGGGACGATTTTGTGAAATTCAAGGATTCGGAATTAGCTAAGGAACGGTCGAGAATAAACAAGAAGAATGCCGAAAAAGGATAAGTTCCATAAGCTGGGGCAAGGTGGCTATGCGGTGGCAATGCCTAAGTAGGATAAGTCTGAGAAAGAGATGGAGGATGCAGGTGTCACTCCGGTTACTAAGAGCTGGCCCCCCAGGTGCAGGACTTGGTTCTATGCGCATGTGGGGGAGTTGGACCCGAAGACAGGCAATGTTTCGACGAAGGCAAGTCTGAAGGGAGCCGATGATGCGATACTTGTTGCAATAGAAGAGGCACGATCGGGGGTGTTCCAGCCCAACAAAGAGAACGACGAGCTTACGCGTGCCCTGGGAAATCCTGAACACCCGGGAAGAACACGAGGCATGGGCGCTATTCCGTGGTATGAGGGGTTTTCAGACTGGAACAACGACTACAGAACCCGTGCGAGAAAGAAGATTGCGGAGGAGAAGAAGAGGAAGATGGAGGAGGAGCAGAGGAAGCGGGACTATGAACGCCTTCAAGGCCTAGAAGCAAGTCAAGCGGAATTGGCAGTCAAATTCCAGCGGCAGCAGGAGCAGATCGACTCACTTACCCAGCAAAGGGGGTCTCAGCAGTTGCAGCAGCTAGCGGACGATCCAGCATTGGATAGCACCGGCCCATCTATGCCGAGAAGCAACGTGGGTTCAGCCGCCTCGGACGACGCAATGCTGGGTCGATACCCCGTGGATGACATCACGGAGAACACTAACTGCGAGCTACACGTCAAAATGAAGAACATATCCATGAAGGTGGCGGACGCCGTTGCTTTTACAAATCCCCCTGAGGCAACCTTCCATTGCAACCCGATTCCAGCGGGCTATGCTCGTGTCTTGGTTGATGAGGTGGTGGACCCACCATATTCGGAGCTACAGCTTGACATTCCTGGAGGTGACGGCGAGCGCTTTCTCGGAGAGGCCAAACATCGTATCATCCTATGGAAAAAGGATTGCATCATCTTTCGAAGGCCACCGACACCGCGTTAGCCGACTCCTCGTCGAAGTCCGCCACCGAGTCAGCAGTCTCCCGCTCCTGCAAGTCCACCAAGTCCGGCAAAGTGTCAGGCCACTCCTCCTCCTCCAAGTCCGCCACAGCGTCAGACGTCCACTCCTCCTCCAAGTCCGGCACAACCTCAGGCCACTCCTCCGCGTCCAACTCAGCCCCGTCAGCCGTCTCCACCGCCTCAGCAATCGCAGAAGAGACACCCCGCAGCTATGGTGCGTAGCGGTACGAGTCGAGATAGTATAGGAAGTACAGGCGGAGGCAAGCGATATAAATATGGTCCAAGCCTCACGCCTCTTCCGTAGAGGGCTTATGACAGGTCCGAGGAGGAAATCACAGCCATATCAAAGGCCGAGGTGGAAGCCCATTTTGCACCGAAACCGCCACCGCCGCCAAGGGAGAAAGTGCCTGAGAAAACGATTGACCACTTCATTCGTATGGCTCAACCACCAGCTCCCAAGCCTGTTGACACAGACTATGAGCGCCACATCAGGAAGTTAAATCGAGCACGTCTACAAAAGGAGGCGAGCACATCTACATCGGGATCGAGCAAACAAGAAGCAGCTGACAAAAAATGCGGGAAAACCATTCCCCAGCTGGGAGAACAAGCGGCGCAATCGATCCCCTCGCTTGTTGTGCCAACAACACGTGACAGTACGCGCGCCCAATATTATTGTGGGCAAATAGTCCATGTTCCCGAGGTGGGCAATGTGGTAATAACGGAGGAGCATATAATGCAGGCTGAAGTTCTCAACATCACTGTTGGACAACTCCTCGAGATCGAGCCCATGCCTGTGCTTAGAGAGGATGAAATAAAACGGAAATATGTCCGGGGCCAACCTTTGGTCGCGCCAGACAAGGTCAAGAACCTCCCAACGAGAATGTATGAATTGCATCAATGGTACATGAACATTACCAAGATTTCAGATCGATTTTCCCTCATGGTGAATGTCAAGGAGGAGCATTACTTCCATGAGAAAGCTCTGTCCGTTGAGTATTCTGAACTATTTCAGTTATACAATCAAGATGCACTCGACAAATCTATCGTCAGTTGCTATTGTGTGTAAGTGATTTCTTTCGGTAATTTAAGTCTCAAGCTAGCTGTAGTGATCCTTTTGATCAATCATTACCTGTAATTATCCTCACTATATTCTTTTTTGTGGTATTATGCAGGATGAAGATGTATGAAATGAGAAAAGGTGGACGCTTTGGCATTGGGTTCATTGACCCAAACACTGTTAATGAATACATATGGCGGATAAATGCACATCATCAAAAGGATGTAGAGGACAACATGCTAGAGTTCTTGAAGCGCCTCAAATACAATGAAGACATACTACTTCCTTACAACTTCCAGTGAGTCACACTGTCTTGTACTACAAATTCTCTGTTTTTGCCTACTAGCTAGCTACATGTTTTTGCTTACACATGCCCGCTTAATTAAGACATGCAAACGTGTGTGCATGCAGATTTCACTGGGTCTTGTGTATCATTAAAGTTGACGACGGAACAGTTGAAATACTGGACTCACTACTCAAAGCAAAAACTGACTATAACATCTTGTTTGGGATAGTCAACAGGTAATTTCAATCATTATTAACTATATATCTCGGCCTATTTAGTTCGTCATTTCATGATATGAACTATTTAATAACCCCTTTACTCATTTTCTTTGTTGGCGGGGCAGGGCTTGGGCAAGGTTCATCAAGGTCACGGAAGGCGAATGGAAACCAAAGCTTAAATGGTTTCAATCCAAGGTAAGTAATTAAGTAGTACTAGCTAGCTAGCTAGCTGCCATCTCTTTAATTATCATGCTTGATTAATTATTATCTGATCAAATTCCATTCTCGTAAAGGCCCTGAAGGAGGCGCAGGGGACTGATCTGTGTGCATTCTGCGTTTGCAAGAACATTCGCATGATGGCGTTCGAAAGGAGCAGATCTCAAAGACAGGAATGGGTACGCTTGTCAGAACACTATTCACAATTTTTACACCATTATCGATATCTAGTCACACAAACTAATACACATGCATATTGATCTCCTTCTTAATAGTTCAAAGAGGTGCGGGAGAAGCTCCTAGAAACGGAGCGCGTAGAAGCACTTCAAGAGGAAATAGCGGGATTTTTGCTCGACCAGGTCATAAATCCGAAGGAAGAATACTATTACCCGCTACCGCCACCATGAAAACCACTTCCAATTGTCATCGTGCTCCGAAGGCACCAATTAGGCTAATGCCACTGGCTCCGAAGGCAACATGCATATGTAGGAGAAATTGTATATAGCTATACATGTGTGTATGTGTGAATTAATTAATATGGTGGTTTGTGAGACATTGATGATATATATATGCATGATTGGTTCTACTAGAAATTCTATTTATATATATATGCATAACGTGTATAATGTGTAGTATCGTAAAATACCAGCAAACGAAAAAGAATTAAAATGGAAACACAAAATTAAATGAAAAAGAAATCATAAAACTAAA
Source organism: Triticum aestivum (assembly GCF_018294505.1). Taxonomy (NCBI): domain Eukaryota; kingdom Viridiplantae; phylum Streptophyta; class Magnoliopsida; order Poales; family Poaceae; genus Triticum; species Triticum aestivum. The sequence continues at coordinate 622,524,814 of NC_057813.1, forward strand.
AAACCCCAAACCTTATAGTACCGGTTGGTCTTACCAACCGGTACTAAAGGGCTCCAGGCCCCCGGAGCTGGCTCGTGCCATGTGGTTGCCCTTTAGCACCGGTTCGTGCTGAACCGGTACTAAAGGGGGGGGCCTTTAGTGACCACACTTTAGTGCCGGTTATGGAACCGGCACTAAAGGGCCTTACGAACCGGTGCTATTGCCCGGTTCTGCACTAGTGAGAATATATTCCTTGGGCTGCTTTGGTGAGGTCAGGGAGGGATGTGGTTGGTTTTAAGATACTAATTATGGGTTTTTCTGCAAATTGGTAGACAAGTGGGATGTTGGTGAGAAAAGGCAACAACTTACCTCACAATCGTTAGATGTAGATCTAATGGTCATAAACGACGGATGGCGGACACACCAGCATCACCAACTTAGTATTGTGTAGGAGTACTGGCAATATCCGAGCATTGCATGGAACATCAAGATGCATTTTTTTGTAAAACACTTGTTGTGATTGACCCTTGCGGGAGTAATCCCATGTGTAAAATCTCGTGATATCTCGATAAATATGAGATAAGGTGAAGAGGAGTGGAGTGTGGTGGTGGTTGGTGGTCGGACTGAGCGGAGGCATGGGATTGACGACGCCAGCAGCGGCCACCAGGCCAGTTTGTTCCAGAGGCTTCCTTTCTTAATTGCTCAAGAATGAGGTTTGTTGGAGATAGGGATGAATGAGGGAAGGACTTGTCTGCAGATGTGGAGAGGGATGCGGGTATCTTTTAGTTTAATTTCCATCCGCCAGATATAGATCAGACGGTCTATATTGTAAGATGGCACACGTACCATCATCACCACCTCGGGTTTTTATAAGAGAAGAAATATAAGTATGGAGATAGAAACGTATTATCGATACTTGCTTCCGTAAACTAGCATCTACATTCTATTCAACGCCTCGGCATCTGGGGCCTTAGCACAATGACTTCTCGACTGTGTAAAACAAAGATTTTCCTGTCGCCGACAAGGAGGTGGTGACGGCGGCGCATTTTTTGGCTTGCTCTAGTCGTAGTAGTCATACTAGGTGGTCTAAGCACGTGTAGATTTATTGTTTTTCACTTCTCGTGTTTGCTGTACTGCCACGACTGTTGATGAATAGACGGTAGGTTATTCATGGGGAAACCCTTGATGAGCGTGTTTGCGAGAGATAGAGAGACATTGTGCGTGTGTGATATGTTGGAGACTGAGGCAATGATAACAGATTCTTTGTGTTTATGTGTTTGGAGGAGAGATAGAGACATGTACATGGGGCTTTGTGTTGTGTAACATGGAGACACATATACATAATTAGAGAGTGAGCGTGTGAGATACACATACAGACATGGGGAGAGATGAGGATCCAGATAAATGGGTGTTTGTGCATGTTTGTGTGTATTTGTGCACGCGTTTGTGTGTGAGAGGGAGAGAGTGTAAGTGGAGTAGAGAGACCACTGATGATGTAATCCTAGTATAAGGGAAGGGGAAATGGTGTGATATGTGTAGTAACGGGATAGCACGGGTGCGGGCTGGGGGAGTAGACTATTTGGAAGAGACATCAAGTGTGTGTGAGAGAGGGGTGTGAGAGCGAGAGAAAGAGAGAGCTAGCGATGGAGAGAGAGAGAGAGGAAGAGAGGGGGCGAGAGGTGTCGTTTGTGTCCATAAATGGCATATATATAGGGAGACAATGTTGATGTTGTCCGAAATTGGCCTATGAACGAAGACACAAGGGAAGCGAGTCATCATGTGTGTGATAGGGACTTCATGAGAGATCTAGCATAGATGGTGTAGAGAACAATGTGCGAAATCGAGAACGATTATACATTAGGGAGCTATGCAAAGAGTCATGACATATATGTATGCAGGGAAGGAGCTGGGGCGGGTCCGCATGTGGGAGAGATAGAAAGAGGAGAGTGGTGCACAAGGAGACAAAGTGTGCTTGTTTGCAGTGGGGGTGGTGTGTGAGGTGAGTGCGCGAGAACCACATAACTTGGGAGATAGACGTTTGGGGGCGATGTTTTGTGTGTATGGGAAATATACACTCTACATAGTGCGTGTGCTTGGGTAAGAGAGATAGCGGGAGACGTAGAGAGTGAGGGAAGAGATGTGTGCATGCCCGAGAGACAAAGTGATAGAGACCTATGTTGGGGTCTAGACTTTACAAGAGAGAGGGGTGTTAATGTACTCGTGTGTTGGTGTTTGGGGGAGAGAACGACTTCTCTATGTGTGTGTGTGTGTGGTGGTG